>NW_027526460.1:16466400-16491400 GCF_048455015.1 Haemaphysalis longicornis | reverse complement strand
CGCCGCCTCGGCACTCTTTCTTGTCTTTGCCTCTTTTTGGCTCGTCCAAAATTTTAAACAACGAAGAGCCGCAAAAGATAACTACAGCAAAACAAAACGCACCGCCTTCTCTTCGCGTCCGCTATCTCTGTTTTCCGGCGTCGCTTCACGTGGAAGGATCCCGTGGAAAACAATAACAAACGATATAAGGTACAACAACCACGTTCAACTGCGCACCCCTCTTCTAACCAGAAGCCGTGGATGCCGGATTAAGCGAGCTACGCGAATGCTGCAAAAAAAAAAAAAAAAAAAAAGCGGACGCGTTCTTGTTATACCTCTCGTTCGTACGTGTACCTCAAAAACATTGCTCTTTATCGATCTTCTTCGCGTACTCTTCCTCGTCCAAGCCGGCCTCGCATCCTTCCCCGCTTTTACGGACAGAGGTGTACCACGAGCAGCGTTGCAGGCAACTCGGCCGCCTCTCATCGTTCGTGATCAGTTTTCCAGCCCCCCCGGCCGTTCACTGCGCTGCGGACGCTTTCATATCCCGCTTTTTTCGTTTTCCTTTTCTTTTCTTTTTTTCCCATGCTCTCGTCGCCGGTGCTCTGCCCGCAGTTCGCCGTTTCTGTTGCCCCTCTGCGCTCTTATCTTTGGCGCTTTAATCGGATTTGCCGTGAACGCGAAACAAACCTGGATTACGTTTTCCATTTTTCATTCTCCCGCGTAGAGCGTTAAGGGATGTTCGAGCCGGGAACAAAGCGGAATCGAGGCGGAGAAAAGAAAAGCGCCTCTCGGAGGAGCTCCGTGCCCAGCCTTGAAACGGCGATGCAAGCCTCCCGCTCTGGAGGAGCATAAACAACGCCCCCAGTAAATATCTAGAGAACGGTTATTGCCCAGTATGGACATTTTTGTGTTTCGCCTGCGTGCGTGCAGTTCTCTGCCTCCGTTTTTCTTTTGCTTTAAAGGATACAGAAAGAAAATATGAACACTAATGTCCTTATCGCACATAAGCCTTTCTTTTGGGAACCTAACACCCACTGTGTTTGGATCAGAAGCTTAAGGGCCTACTTAGGAGTGCCAGCGGCACTGAAGTCACTTTAAACGCATATATAGTGAAAGTGGCTGAGTTCGTATTACCATTTTTAGTTTGATAACAGCGCTAGGACAGGACACAGAGAAGGCGACACGAGACTGGGCGCCCAGTCTCGTGTCGCCTTCTCTGTGTCCTGTCCTAGCGCTGTTATCAAACTAAGTATGTACCAACAAGCCCGAATTAACACAGTTCGTATTACCAAGCGTACACTCAAGCTATGCAAGCCTTTTGGAAGAAATCGAACTGGCGAGACGAGTAACGGTGCGATGATGTTTACGATACTTAAGGTGCGTTCGCTACCATTGCAATGAAGACAATAATGATCTTTCCTGTCAGTATTCTTTCCTCCACTTGTGCCTGGCGCTTAATCTGCTCCCATGATGAAGTACCAACTAGCTCGCATCGACACACTAATTCAGTTCAATGATGATGGTTCGGATGTCACATTGGTAAGAATAATGTTTGCTTGGAGCTAGTCACCCATCGCATAATTTGAGGAAATGCGCGTATCACGTGTCATCGTTCATACCTTCCATTAGTAGCATACACGCGGTGTTAGCAAGTTTTGGAGTTTGGCATAATAAAATCTCACCTTTTTGTAGTGTTTGGTCGCGGAAAATGTGCGATGAACAGTGTGGGGGTGTTCTTCGGCCTCGGCTGAATTCCTCTGGAATGTTTTACACGAACGAAACTCGCGGTTATTGTTTGTTCGCTTCCTGGAGTAGCTCGATTGCGCTGACTCGCTTGCTTACCATCCACACTTATATCTCACCACTGTGAAGCTGGACTGCCGGTGTCTATGAATTGCGAAAGCGGGAACACCCACGCTCGATGAAACGTCCACAGTGAAAGGGGTTTTAGCGACAATCTTTGATGTACACCGAGGTGATATTCATGAAAATTCCAGCACTACGAGCGGCGTTACAGTGAGGTAAATTTAATCGGCACCTTACGCCCTATTCGTAGTGTACGGAAGACCAAAGGATTTTACAGTGTATATAAATTTACCGTCTGTAATTTTTTTTAGAGATTTTGTATACAACCACCCCCCACCACCACGTTTTCTAGCTTCATGTGCCTTTTTATCTCGTCCTAGGCAGCAACAGTGTTGCTCGGGTGGCACACCTGTTGTCCGTTCTTCCAATTACGTGGCGTGCCTAACTTCATTTCTTTCTTATAATTTGAATTAGGATACTTAATATGTGATAAAGATAACTCGTCGGTCTGATCGTGGGTGTGCATGCGAGCGTCTCTGTGGGCTTTCCACCGGAAAGTGAGCGCACCTCCTCAACAACTGAAGGTTTAAGTGGGCTCAAGAGATCCAACACAAGTTAATTTCACTGCCCGAAGCAAGCGCGAAGTCTGTGGTTACGCAGTAATGAGACATGGGGTTATATACGCTGAACCTTGGAATGATGTTTTACTGGGTTTGATCCAGGGTTCCCAAGTCTGAGTTTTTTCTCTACAGCGCTGATACAGTATAATAAGGGCCCATTTTGGTTCTTACCCCCAGTACGGCATAGTGCCTTTTTCACATCCTAAAATGACACAGAATGCGGGTCATTTGAAAGCCATCCTTTTTAAACAGAATTCCTGAGTGACGGCAGCAGCGTTTGCAGTCGAAGAATATTTTATCCAAGCATGAGCTGCCCAATATTTCTACGGAAGCAAAGTTGCACGTAGCTCACAAGGGGTTCTTAAGGGTAAGACGCTTTGAAATGCAAGCAATCTCATGCCCGAGAAATCCGTCCGCGTGTGTCATCCCGTGATCTCCCTACTAAACGGAATAAGCAACTACGCCAACATTTCGTTTCAAGATTGGTAGAAGCCTGGTACTTTTGGACTGATGCAAAACGTAATAAAAAGTGTTGATAGGCTGTGACCCCACCTAAACTGGCCTAAATTTTACAAAACCACCCTTATATACATAGCCAATCCGTGAAATTCAACTAGGAGGACATTTTACAATAGGATAATTATGATCTTACAAAAAAAGTGAGGGCCGAACCATTAATATCGTGGTGAACTATTCATGGAAGATGTGTTGCGAGACAGTTTCACGAAGCGAAAATTCACGAAACGAAAATTCCGAGGACGCCTGATTACTTCTAGTTGGTTGTGTATGCGGCAGTATAAATATCCGCCTGAACGCATGAGACGCATCGCGTTGTCAAACGGCGTTGTTATCTTGCCGCTTGAGGCGCTTTGCTCAGCGATCCGCCAAACACTCTATAACGACTTCAATTTGCCTCTCCCTGCTTGCGCCGCTGATCCTTACTGCATCAGTCTAATGGGAGAGTTGACGAAACCGGTGAATTTATCTAGTTATCTGTTCATTCGTTTGACTGAGTTTTTCCGCTCCCTTCAATTGCGGTGTACCGGCGCGGACGGCCACCCCTTGCTACTGCCGAGGTAAGGCTAGGCCCTGTGGAACGTCTCGTGCTGTGGAACGCGTCTTACCAAAAAGCCTTCTCGCTGTGCCCTCTCCGCCTACCACGTTTTGTAGCGTAAGCTACACTGGCCGAGGTTGAGGAGTTTCGCGTGTACCTTGAAGGGCCGAGCTGCGCAAGCGCGAGGAGCATTGGATTGGACTGGATTCGGATTGGATTAAATTGGATGGATTAAATTGGATCCGTACTTCAATCGGATTGGATTTTAAATCAAATCCGATTGAAGTACGGGTGTGTAGAGAATTGGGTCTGCACATTCCAGAGGAGTGACGTCATAGCCGCGGCAGACACACTGGCGCCGGCGCGTGCCCAGCTGTGGGCCTCCGTTGCGCAGTAGCCAAGTCTGGCGCTGCGCCTGAGCCGCTTGACAGCCGTTTCGCGTAACTCCTGGAGAGCCGTGCTGCGCATGCGCGCGGAGCAGTGACTGGACTGGACTGGACTGGATTGAATTGGAAATAGTTTTAGCAGTACTAAGCATGATAATCAGCTAATCCTAGACAACCAGGAAACCTAAGAATAACCAGCTGCACCTGAGCTCACGCTACGTATATCCTGGCATAACCGAGCTAAGCCACTGCTAATTTTTTTTTGTATATGCACATTTCCGGGCTCGGTTACTTCCCTTTGGAACGCTCGCGGGGCAATTAGCAGGGAATAGAGGCAACACGCTTCGCTGTAAAACTTGTCACAATTGCTGCTGCTCTAACTCGCATAATCAGCATGAGAACTAGCGCTTCCATCTCAAGGCTACGAAGGCAAAAGAATGCCTCCTTTGAGCATTTTCTCAAGAGTACAGCGGGACTGCTGAAAAGGAAACTGTAGATGGTTTCAGCTGTATACAAAAATGGCAGGCTTCTACATTTTTGAGAACGACATTTCGCACAACTAAGGTGCTAAAATAAAAAAAAAAAAATCCCTCACGGAGAGAAACCGAAACCGAATTTGCCTCCAACTCCACTTCTCAGGGACATTATCTTTTTAATTTCCTGCATTTTTTTATCAAAATATAGGTTGCATGGTTATAGTGATTGAGAGGTGGTTAATGCACAACACCGCATGGATGGAGTTGTAAGACATCGGCCTACAAGCTCAATGTTATTAACTTTTTAGTGTCAACAATAAACAAACTTCACAAAACGCTGTTGTACGATATAAATGTGATTTTATTTGAACCATCGTTCTTCTGAAGAATATGACAAGAAAAAATCAACGGCCATTTACTTGTGTGCCCAGTTCTTTATTTTCCCAATTTTTGTTTGCAACACGTCAGTACCGCAAACGCGCGAAAGAACAATCGTGTTACTTGGGATAAATGTTGGAACTGCATTTGGCTGGAAACCAAACAAACGACCTCAGCGCGGTAGCGGAATGCGCTGTGTTTACGACAACCGAGGGGCTCTGTTCCTCTTTCCACTGCCGGAGCTCGTTGTACGGGCATGTTTTCAGTTCCCGCTCGTGGGGAAAATAGGATTAGACAGCGTCGCGCCTTGCACAAATCACAGCCCTTATAGAGCTACTTCTATCCAGGCTTTTTTATTAAAAAGAAGCCATATCAAGACAAGTTACTATAAGACGGGACAGAATTATATAAAACTTCAACTGCTGCCGCAGCTGGGCGGACGTGGCAGCCATAAAAAGTAAACTTAGGCCTGCGGGAGGAATAACAAATGCGAAAAACAATGCAGGCTTCTTTGTGGCGTAGCCAGCTGCACGTTGTCAACGAGAGGTGGCGTGTAATCACTTGTATTTCAGCTATGCTCATATTACTGAGGATGGCGTCGTAGTGCGACAGTGATGGGTATTTTACGACATACAAATGTGAGAACGTACGAACAGACAGCTTCATCCAACCTTAACAGTATGCTTTGCACCCCACTTTTCATAAAAAGGCGATGCTCCTTGCCGCATGCTACGATGTTAACTCGAAGTAAAATGTCCCCCTTGCCAAAATACCCGATATACCAATCCCAACCCCTACGCCTTCCCAAGCTACCTACACTACCAGTGGCTCCGCTCCCCCCCCTCACCACAACCATCATCATCATCATCATCATCATCATCATCATCATCATCATCATCATTACCACCACCACCTCCCCACCGTCAAGATTATATTGACCAGCCAGGTGGAGTCCTCCTCTTCAAATGTTCGATTCCGTCGATTACGTTCCATCGCTTGATGTTTTGATGTTATGGGGACAGTTGGGATTTCGCGATGAAGGTGGGTAAATACAGCTCCTAAACGGTGCAGCAACTTATCTACTGAGGCACCAAGTGAATGTGGGGAAATGTGGTACCCTCCGGGGCTTCTAGCCTGAACGTGTGGAGCCAGATGGTCAAACATAGAATTATTCGCGCAATTAAGCCTACAACGCTATTGTTTGGACAGCTAACCTTGTAAACGCTCATATCTTCGAACAAGACAGTTTCGAAGCTGTTTCTGAGGGGCGGTAGTCCTCTTTGTTGCTGCCGCCCCCCGCCCCCCTACAACTGCTAAATAAATTTCAATAATTATATCAGGATTACAAACTTTTGTGCATATAATTTCCGTCTGATCGTGTAAACCGACTGTAAAAACGGAAGTACTCTTCATGTCATAAAATCATCGACGCGAACGTAATGAGTCTTACCTCATAGTTTTACCAGAGAATCCAGTATGTACGTTGGAACACACTGGTTATGTAAGCACGCGCGTTAGCTTGCATCTACATACAACTATAAAATGATAATCATTTTTTTCTGCTATTAGTGATTTCAAATACTTTTAGTATAAATAAGCACTGCCATTGCGCCTGGCACGAAAAAAGTCTCCGATTGATGGCGTATGCTCAACACTCCCAGAGGTACAAAATTTTACGGCACTGATGTAGCTGCCAACATGTCATGTATGCGCGCATGATATTATGTCTTTAGACTGACTCAAGCACTCTTAAAACAGTACAGACATGCTGTCAACAGGGTTTGCATGCGACCAATATCGCATGCTTTTGGTTGGTTTCATAATTTGGCGTAGGAGTACATCGTGTTGGTTTTGTGCAATCCTGAACCTGGCCAAACCCTGTTTATCCGCCTCTCTGACTATGCTCGAGCCCGTGTATTGGAGTACTAAAAATTCAAGGTACAATGAAACGAAACCCAAATTAGGCGCACGATGCGTCTGAAGCCCGGAATCGGGCTAAAGTAAAAAGATAATCATATGGCATGATACACGTAAGAAGGACCTAGTTACGGTATTTTCCGAACCGATTTGTACAATGATGATCCAGCAAAGAATGAGCGGCCAGCCAGCCAAATAGAAATCAATCAATGGCACGCCCTTTTTCCTCACATCAAGACAGCATAAATGATTCCCGCTATTTTAAAATGGCGGACCTTCCACCTATGCTGGACAGGATTTCACGCATATCTTACACCATTTACGCCGACGACATCACCATCTGGTCGGAGGGCGGCTCACTCGGCGAACAAGAGCAGGCTCTGCAACAAGGACTGAACACAATCACTGACTTTCTGGAGTCAGTGGGTCTCTCGCCTTCTCCAGAAAAGGCAGTCTTTGTAGTGGTAGCCAATGCCCGTCTTCGCAAGCAGCAAGTGAAGGACCACATCAGCCTTTATATGAACGGAGTGAGACTGCAAGCGAAAGAGAGCGTTCGTATTCTCAGTCTCCCCGTTGATGAAGATGGTGGATGCGGAACATGGATGTCGCAACTTCTCCGCACGTGGAAGAGCACAACCCACCTAATCAAACGAGTCACGTCCAGATCATGGGGAACTGACGAGAGCTCTCTACGCACACTTTTAAACGGTCTCCTAATTTCCAAAACAATGTACGGCATCAACTATACATACCTCACAAAGAAAAACTGGCAGAAGCTTGAAATCCTGCATCGTGAAGCTCTGCGCGTCGTTACAGGATTGCCAAAATTCACAGCAAAGGACGTTCTGTACGCACAAGCGCAAGCTAATAGACTTGACGACATAGCCGAAGACAGACGGATTGGACAATTTCAGCGTCTGGACAGCACCAATGCAGGCAGGAGACTTCTTCTCAGAGCTGGTTTCGAGCTTCCCGGCAGACATACGCACGAGCTGCCGGTTCCGCCTTGGGAGGACATTATTGTGACAATGAACAAGCCACTGCCAAAAAATGTCGGTCACGACAACCCAAGACGAAGGAAAAGGAAGGTTAAAGATCACCTCCTAGAAGTAGCCAGTGGAGACAGCGATACCACAGCAAATCGCACCCTGCAAGTCTACACAGACGCCGCAGTTGAACATGACCGCGTCTCACTCTGCTGGTACAGCCTCGAAGACCGAAGCGCAAATGCACACGTACGCTTTGTGAAAATTTCCAGCCGAGAAGCCGAGCTAAGGGCCATCCTGCTTGCCTTGACTGAACATGCAGGCAAACATCCAAGCACCCTCGGCCCTCCCGAACTCATAATAATTTACACTGACTCAATGGACGCAATTCGAGCCCTTGGTTCACGCAAAACTACTAGCCGCACTGTCCGCAGAATAAAAAAATTCATTGCCGAATGCCAACAGAGCGGCCTTCAATTCCAAATCCGATGGGTCCCTGTACATGAAGGGATTGAAGGCAATGAAGAGGCACACAGAATTACCCGGGAGGAACTTCGTATTCACCCCGAGCAAAACTGTTCAGAACCCGCTGATTCAGATGCGGAGGCCGACATCGATACAGAGGATGGTGCTGCTTTGGCGAAGGCCGAGCGGAAGGCCGTTCTTCGAAACAAAATTCCGCAAGACCCCAACCCGTTGCCCCCCGGATTCAGCCGATGGGCAACAGTGCGGCTAAGGCGTATCAGAACGGGCACGGCCCTTACGCCTAGTACAGCTCACTATTTCTTCGGGCGTGGAAACCCGTACAGCTCTCCGAACTGCCAAAAATGTGGTACCGGTACCCTGTGCAGTGCGCGACACCTCCTGTGGGAATGTTCAGCACTCAGTGTTCCTAGAGAACGCTGCCTAAAGACCCTTGGCCCGCTACGACCGGCAGACTACGAACTTTGGGTCCATCCACTTGGAGCCCCACCTCAAAGGAAGCACCTGCTGGACACTCTGCTAATTTTCATCAGAGAAGCCGGCGTTGAGGACTCCTTATAGCTGCCTTTCTTTCCACGCTCTCCCCACTCCTTACTTCCCATCCCTTTTCCGACTCTTGACCGAGGCCTCCGGTCATGTCAAGGGGACTTCTTTCCCTCTTTTTTCCCCCCAATAAACGTGTGTTTTCTCTCTCTTAAAATGAGACCATGTCGCCTTTAGACGACCAGCCTGTTAATTGGATTTAGATTTCATACTGGCACCCTTACCATTTATGGATCTTGCTACTGCAAAAATTGGCGAGGAAATTGTTCCAGCTCTGTGTGTATAATTCGCCCAACCTTGAGCCGAATAAAAAAAATTCCCCCGCATTTCCCCGAGGGGGAGAATGTGAAAGTGCGAATGCACGGTTGTCGGCCCGCTTGCGGCGCTTGCGCTCGGCCCCCGCAGCCCACCGCCTCGCCGCCTTCTCTTCCATCTCTTCCATCGGGTTTGTAGTATCACGTGTACACCACGCAGTTATCAAGCCGCTATAACGCCGCTGAGTCGCCAACGCACGCCGCTGACGACGTAGTTTGAATGCGTTAAAGATATAAGGCGCGTTACTAACACTGACATCAGCGTCGCGTCCGTCGCGTCCGTGGCTCACCTGGATGAACTTGAGGTTCTTGGAGGCGGCTTCGGAGCACCCGCTCCTCCGTGACTCCGTCCATGCCATAGGTCTCCACTCGCTATGGAGGGCGAGAGTCGACGTGGTTGAATGTGCCGAAAGCCCGCGACCGGCGTGGAGGCACTTTGTACAGAAGGCGCAGTGGGCAGTGGCCGCCCTTGACGGGCCCGATTCAGACACTGAGCTTCGCGACTCACTGGCGCGGGGCTCACGAGCCCTCATGGAGTTTAAGGTAGAGCAGCAAAAGAGATGGGACTCGATCTGAGGGCCGGTAGCGCGATAGCACCATGGACCACTTCTGCTCACTAACGACTTTTCTCCATAACTTCTACGCCCAACCCATTGCCCCTACTTCACTACCGTATAGTGTAAACAAATGACACCATCGCCCATTTGTAAGTGTTTCTAACAGGAACCACGCCGGCACTACGTGGCTTTGCTGGCACTGCCTACTAATGGTTTTCACTTCCCTGTTGAAACACGCTGAATTTTGTCTTGGCTTGTACGTTCCCGAACGCGATCATTTGTCTGTGTGAGCATAGCATGTTCCACTGTTCTCTGAAACCTCAGTAACCACTTCATCTGGCCCTGTTTGTATATTTGTAAATAAAGTTACTGTTACAAAAAAAAAAAAAAAAAAAAAGTCGCGTCCGTGGCTTAGTCGGTAGAGCGTCGCGCTGCGGCCGCAAAGTCCTCGGATCGAAACCTGGCGCCGGATGCTGTTTTTTTTTTTATATAGAGAGGAGGACTGCGGACACCGCCGCCGCCGCCGGCGGTGGAAGGTTTGGGGTCGCTTATAAAGTGCATTCGCACTTAAAAGTCATATCAGTAACGCTTGGTCTTTTCTTTGCGCAGACACGCTCTTAAAGGCTTGTCTCGCAACTTCCGCTGTTGTCAAGTGATACATGTGAGAGTTTAAAATAAATCACACCGGTCACTATTGACGACATCATACTGCGGCGTGTGGGAGCTTGCCATAAAAGTTGCCTTCTGTGAAGGTTGGTCTTTACAAGTAAAATTGCTTCCCTGGTAACGCGACTGATGTATGTTGTGACCCAGCGTCTCCATAAGTATTTTATAAGTGAGCTTAAAGTTCCGGAACAGTATCGCGCGTGTATAACATTATAGATTATTTACATGGTCGACTTCTTATTGCCCCAACACGAAGCTCATACTTACAGCAGTGAGCTGAAGCACGCATATCCACGACTGGGACGGGAAAGGCGTCTCAAAGTCAGGAACCTTCACAGGTCTGTGCCGAGGAAAGTGCAACAACTACACCCAACCTGCTCAGAAGCAGCCGGACGAGAAATGTATCAATGTAACTAGACTGCAACACTATGTCTTTCAACAAGACAGATTATCTGCTGGCTTCTACCCCCAATCCAAAGATCAAGCCCCAAAATAACAAAATAATACCATGTGCATCCTATGTATTTGGCGTTTTTACTAAAGTGTTTAACTGGACTACGAAAAATTTTCAGGGCTATTCGAGCTCCCTTTTCGACTCCTTTGTACTTCTGCGGTCTCCGAATAAAAGCGAGGGAACACCAGAGCCAAGTTATTGCCTTTGAAGCTTACGTTAAAAAAAAATCAATAAATTTTCGATAACACTATATTGATGTGGACATTATAAACACGCCCGTGGGCACTGAAAGGTCTCACAGGCTTACTTCAAAAGAAGAGAAAGCGAGTATAAGGAGGAAGATGAACAAAGGAGGCCCTGGATAGAATGAGGAAAATCATTGCGTCGACTGTCCGGTCCTCTTTGAGATTGATTGAAACAGCCCTGAACGGGGAGGAAAACAGGACATCAATATCGGGATGAACAACACAGCCTGCAGGTGAAATTGCCGCAATACAGCGCTGTCGAAAACCATATATAAAAAGAACTACAAGCAGGGCCATATTACATATTTCAAGCGGAGTCATACAAACATACAAACAAACCACGAGAAAGGAACAGCAAAAAAAGTGCGCCGCCGTATGAGGAAAAATAATCAACTCCAAATTGGTGGGGAGGAGTGTTATGGGCTTCGTCCCAGCGTCAGCAGGGTTCCTTTTCTCTCAGAAAAGAAACAAAAAAACATTAACGGGAATAGCGATCCAATTTTGAACACACACACACAACAGTACTTAGGCCGCGGTGAGGCAATCTCTTATCCAGTAGGTGCGAGGAATTCATGAACTCCGATGAAGCAGCCTGAGCGAGAAGACCGCAAGCACACACTTCAGCCGACCATGACCGATTGCCGCGAATGAGTCGACGGGGAAAGTAAGAAAAAAACGCTGCTGTCCAGGCCCAGGGAGGAAAGACGTAAATGAAACCGCCCAACTGACCCTTCCCTTTCCCAATCCTCATTGGCCGCGCGGGCTGCACGACGCCGGCGGTTGAAAAGAGCGGAGGGGGGGAAACGGAACGAGATGGCGGAAATAAAGACATTGGCGAACAAGAAAGCAGCGAATGACCGTTTGGTGAAAGAAACAAGCAAAAAAAAAAAAAAAGGCAAGCTTGGAAGGAAGCGCAGTGCAGGGGCACTTCGGAAAAGCTCCGGAAAGGCTTCTGAAAAACGTCATAAAACTGGTGTCTGAATCGCGCCGCGAAGAAAGAGAAGCAATAAGAGAAGAGGAAGTTGATAAGGGGATAAAAGGAACAAAAAGAATCGATAGCCCTGGGAATCACAACTGGTAACGAAAGGCGAAACAGCGTTTACAGAGGAGAGAAGGTAGAGGCAATGAACTGGTCGAAGCATAGAAAATAAAAAAAAGGGGGGACGGATGGAAAGAAAGAGATAGGGAAGAGAATGAAAAGAGGAGAGGGGAAAGATTGCGCGGAATAAAGGCGGGAGCCGGGAACCCACCATAGCGGCTCGGAGGCGCGCATTAGGAGCGGTCGACTTCAAGCGAAATGAGACCGAAAAGCAGAGCCGAGAAAATGAAATCGTGTTACCTCCGGCTACGAAATTCGGAGAGAAAGGAGGAGGAAGGAGAGAAGAGGGAGGCAAAGAACTTCTCTCTCTTCCCATCGCCTCGGCTTTCCAATCGAAGTGACGCGCCTACAGTGTCCTGGGTGGTTGTGTGTGTGTGTGTGTGTGCGTGCGAGCCGTTATAAATGGGTGGTGAAGCAAGGATCCATCGGAAGTACCGCAGGCGTCCCTCCAACACGAAGAGATGCCTGCAAGCCTTTTCTCCTTCTCCCGCTACTCTTTTGCTCACAAAGTTTGAGACAGGCGAGTTAAAAATGTCACGCGCCGCTTTTGATATAGTAACGTTGTTTTATTTCTTTCTATCTTTCTGTCGCACTATTTCCCCCCTCAGGCGTCGATAAGGAAGCAGGGAATTTAAGCTTTGCGGTTATTTTTTCTCACGCTTTAACGATTCTTCGAAACGTCTGATACTGTGAAGGCATCAGGTGAAGTTTTGTGGAGGTATATGACAACATAACAGGTTTTAAACAAGGCTAACACAAAACTTGTTAGAGGTTCTAACTCCCAAAATTCTCTATGCTATGTATATGTGCAAAAGAGAATTAAAATCTTGTGAAAAGTTTTTAGGGCATGACTCAAACGCAGCTTGGCAGTCAACCCGAACCCTCTGGAAGGGCAGTGCTTTATTGGTGAAGCTATTACGTGTCACAGTATTCGAAATGCTTGTAACATTTGTTTGTTTGTTTTTTTTCGCTGCAGATGGACTCCATGGCCGACATGATGTGGCGGTGGGCCGCCACTGAGCCACCGCAGAAAGCGTCCCGCTGGCATGCCTCCACGCCGCACACGTGAATCATATGGGCCAGGCCAAGTCGCCTGGAACACCCGGGAAGAAGCATGAACCGTCCAAGTCCCGCCGCCGTCGTGATGATCTCCTCAGCTGCGGGCAAGAGGGTGCGCTCGAGGCTTGAGCAGCTCATGGTGCTCCTGGTCTCGTGCGGCTACGCGCTGTGCCACAACGGGACCGTCGATGCCAGCTGGGACGTGCAGTGCCCTCTGGTGTGCAAGTGTAGCGTCGAGCCGTCTGTGAACATGGGAATAAACCTACGAACTGCCAACTGTTCAGGACGAGGACTGAGGACGGTGCCGGTGGGCATTCCCCCCGACACGCAGGCCCTACTGTTAAACAGCAATCATCTGACGGACCTTCACAACCAGATACCGACGCTGCGTAACCTGGTGGAGCTGGACCTATCACGAAATCATATCAAGCAGCTCGGCCGGGGCATCATCTTTCACAACATTAGCAGGCTAAAGTACCTAGATTTGTCGCATAACGAATTCAAGACCCTCTTCAACGGCGTGTTCAGGGGCGTCGTGCACTTAGAGACGCTCCTCATGAACAGCGTTCAGATCAAGTTCATCGAAGAACGCGTGTTCGATGGCATGCGCCAGCTGCGCGTGCTGACGGTCGACCGAAACCACCTGCCTTCCATCTATCCGGAATGGTTCCAGGACCTCCTTGCGCTCGAGAGCCTGTCCCTGTCGCACAATCACATCTCCTACGTCTACCCCCGCGTCTTCCTGCTCCTGCACCGGCTTCGCTACCTGTCCCTCGCCCACAACCGCATCCGAGGACTCAGCGACCAGGCGTTCCTCGGGCTGGACAATCTCACCACGCTGCACTTGGAGAGCAACCAGCTGACCCGCGTGCCTGCCGCGGCGTTGCAAAGATTGCACGGCTTGCTCACGCTGCACATCGGGAACAATCCCTTCACCGGCTTCCGGTCGGGGAACTTCGTCGGCCTGCCCATTGTCGAGTTGTTCGCCGACCACGTGCCCACGTTGACGGTGATAGAGCGGGGCGCATTCCGCGACTTGCCTCGCTTGCAGGTCTTGCGCCTGCACGACAACGCCAGGCTGCAGTACGTGGATACGCAGGCGTTCATCAGTGTTCCGTCCCTTAGCCAGCTGCTCCTTCAGCGCAACAACATCTCGGCGCTCAGTGAAGAGCTCTTCCACAACCTGTCTGCCCCTCTCAGTGTTTCTCTGCACGGCAACCCGCTCCTCTGCGACTGCAACGTCCGCTGGGTGCTCGAAGCCGTGGCGGCCCTATCAAACACGTCCGTTCGCTTTATGCAACCCGAGGATCTGGTCTGCCACAAGCCGGTCCGCATGGCCGCTCGCGCCCTCCTCAACATATCCCTGGCGGAGGTGCCGCCCGAGTGCCCGCCTTTCCTCGTCGGCACCGTGAACAGCACGGTGCAGCGCAAGATCGGCGACGCCCAAGTGTTCCAGTGCTACGCCCTCGGCCTGCCCACACCCAGGGTTCGGTGGATCCTCCCCAACGGCCAGGTCTGCAACCAGACCGGCAACGACGTGCACGTGCAGTTCAAGCCTCCCGGGAGCATCACTATCTACCACCTGAAGCCGGTCGACGTGGGCCCGTACACGTGCATCGCGGAGAACGTGCACGGCCGCGTGGTGAAGGTAGTCGACCTGGTAGTCGAGAACATCGACATCCACATCTTCCCGCAGGGCATCCTCTCCACGTCGGTCACCGTGGTGTGGAACGGCACGGCGCGCAACAGCTTTCCGCAGTACGAGATACAGTACAAACCGGACGACGGCACCGACCTCGTGTCAGGCCCCAAGTCCTCGAGCAGTGCCGACGAGAGAGACTTCGAGTCTGTGACCGTGAGCCGCTTCTACCGGTCGTTCACGATCAACAACCTCGAGCCGGAGACCAGCTACGTGTTTTGCATCGCCGTGAAGGACGATGAGGGAGACGCGCACATCAAGATATCGTGCACGCGCGCCCGCACGAGGGACGCCAGTTTCATGCTCCAGGGCATCCACTACACCAGCAACGTGGCCGTGGCCGTCGTGCTGGGGATTGTGTCAACCGCCGTGCTCATGATGTGCGCGGTGACCGTGGTGGCGCGCCGCTACAAGCACAGGCAGTACGAGACGCCGCGGAAGTCGCTCGTCAGCAATACCGCTTCGCAGGTCGTGCCGCTGGAGAGCCTGTACAGTCCACTCATGGCCAACATGGGCTCATGAGGGCCCGCTCTGCGCGTCGTTTTGCGCTCGCAGGGTGCACGCGAGCTGTCGCCTGGCGAGCAATCGGCGCGCATTTTCCGCTGGCAGCAGGGCGGGAACAGCCGAAACGAATTCGTGTAGCTAGCAAGATGAGCGCCAGCTCTTGTTCGGGTTTTCTTTCCCCGCAGAAGGGGGTTAATGCAGGCGCCGTGTTTTATGAGGAATCGAAACTGATGTGGGGCATTGGAGAGGAATGAATAGAAGAGGTAGCTCTGCCGGCAGAAGGGACGGGCTGGATTAGTCCGCACGGACTGGGGCCACCAACACTGAGTCAGCTTGGCAGTAAAAGGTTGAGTGGGAGTGTTCTCAAGTCAGACTGCCACTTTGTCTCCAAGGTCGCACTTCACGCTAGAAGTTTCAGGAGAAAACGGCTTCGAAACGTGAATTGGCGCCACGGCGTCCATTTATGGGACATGTGAGGTCATCAGAGTAGGCTGGCTTCACGTAATACAATCCTGATCCCCAGGTGACAAAGCTCAACTACTGCGAGCGCAAAACGGTTCGAAGCGCAGCCCAGGGAAGCGTTCTGTTAGACTACAAGTTTTCGCGCTGCTAGGAGCGCCTGGGGCAGCAAAGACTCAACGACATCATCTAAGAGCAAAGTATCGCATCTCTTACACTCGAACTAAGCGTAGCAGCTCTTGTTTCATGGTTGTTCCTTTGTTGCTGTCTTTGCGCGTAGGTGACGCCTCAATCATTTGCCATTGTAAGCCCTTGCAACATCGCGTTGGCCACAAGAGACAGCCGGGTCTGTCCAGGTTGAGTACGACACGACCTCCGCGATGCGTAGCTTGACAGCTTCGACAACGTGTGCGCACGCCTCCGTACTGCCGGTACTTGTGCTAAGCTTCATTGTAGCTTGTAATATACCGTTACGAACTGTTCCTCTTTTTTCTCAAGAGAAATATACGTATTGTTCTCGAGTACACTGATGCCCGCGCACACACACATACACACTCACTCAAAGTTAAAAGACTTGCGTGATGTTGGAAAACAGGTACTCGTTTCCATAAATCAAGAGTGAACAGGTAGTAACTGACGCCGGTATATTTCTGGCTTCATCCTAGTGGTACCCTGTGCTTAGCAACGCGATAAAGCTCTTGCAATTGCACTGAGCTCCCTAAGCCCGACAGATCAGGATTACGTTTGATAAAAATTGACAATATGCTCAAGCGCATTTGTCAGCGTCACTACCATGCGTGCTATTATCATTTTTTGCTACAACAAATTAATTATTTGCGTTAAAAGCGGGATTAAGTTCGCGAAAAAGCCATCATTTTCGTAGTAATTGAGAAATAGGCTGTTTTTTAATGCACATCAAATTAATTCTCGGCCTGTGCTCTACGTTTGCTACTTGATTACGTTAGTTCCATTTGACCAGCCACCTTGCGGTCGACTCATCAATTTCACCATTGCTCCATTCGATGGTACTGCTTCGACTTAAGTCTAGATTTACGTAACCAACTCCGCTTTTTGTGACCTTCATAATGCTTTACAACATGCAAATAAAACTGCCCGAAGACTAAAGATCTTACGACACCTTAAGGTAAGCGTATAAAAAAACCTAGAGTAATTTCCATCTAACAGACAAGCTTTACATCTATACTTCGACAACGTTGGTTAAAACTGAATACTTCAGTAATAAAGTGTTGATGATAACTCATCGTTTGATTCTGTCATTTCCTTCGAACTGAAAAAAAAAACAATGTAGTCTCGCCAATCTAGGCTCACGTGAGCTGAAACTGACATGCTGCTGACGTAACAGTAATCTACTTGAAGCACAAGCTCATCAGCGATGTATGAGAGACTGAATTGAATATCCCATACCATCAGGACAGTAATTTGACGTTGAATATTCAACCCGGGCTTAGTAATACTTGAGACAGGAGGTAGCCCTGCAGTAGAAAGTTTCTGCACTGTTTGACTTTTTTTGTAGACGGGATAGTAGGAATTTACACCCCACCGCTTCAAGCGCTCCATTCATGCAACAGCTAAGTATACAAAGGTACGTTTTTAAATTACTTTTGGCTTTACAGCTTGCACGTTTACTGATAAAGATATGCCACAAATGGCAATATGCGCGAGGCCTGTGTGGTGTCTTCTGCCTGCATGGCTAGAAGGTGGTTGGATAAATAACCTAGTCTGCCAGAGTCTGAGCTGAAATAGTAGTTTTTATGGCGATGCCAAGCAAAGAGATGTTTTAATGTAGTGAGACACGCCAGTGACAAATATGGACGGCAGAATTAAACTCAAAGGTCCGAAATAGAACAAATATCCAGCAAGTGACGCTGGCAACCGTTAAATATCTACAACACAGTAACTGAAATGCACTAAGTTGTACGCCCCTGTAAGCGTGTAAAGAAGGACAAAAAAGGCAACGCTCTCTCTTCCCTGCATCGCTCTGAGCGCTTGAAAGAGATTGAGGCAGAAAGGGCACGCTCCTGAATTAAAACCGCGCAATTGCAATTTTAAAATGCGATAGTCTTTCTTGGGCTGTTTAAACGCAAAATTTTGGTCTGTCTGTGTGTATGTATGTATGCATGTCTGTCTGTGTGTCTGTCTGTGTGACTCGATTCAGTCACCCGGACAAACTGAAACAAAAGCGTCGCAATAGTCTTGTATACTCAGGGCCAAATCTAAACGTTTAAGTCCGGTGTCAGTGTTCAACTTGTCAACATTGTTAAACAAGAACAAGACATTACGCAAATATAAGGCATCAAATCAATATATAAGTGATATTTGCAGTGTTCTTTTATTTAAAAATTCATGGATGCTTGCTTTTTTGCGATAGTAAATGAAATACTACATCAACGGCAGAAAACCGTCGCCTGGTGTTGCCAGCGCATCCTTCTGGTGGCATTTAAAAAATCAAACAGCAATAGAAACGAAAGGTTCCACTAGGTGGGATTCATGTTCCGCATGGAACGCTCGTGAAGTAGGGCAACGTGGTTCTATAAACGTTGTAGTACGGTGCCTGAATTCACGTGCGTCTCCACCGTACAGCAGCGCTGGCAACCAGACACCAGACTTGGAGCTGTGGAACGCGGTAAATTTAAATTGACTTGAGCAAACCTCTAGCGTGTTATCTTTGGAAGGACGAGACGCGAGAGGAACAGCATGAGAGGTGAGCGGGAAAGAGAAGGGAGGCCTTTACTTTGCAGCGCCAGTCGGCTATCGTCTCTCGGCGACATTTGCAACGAAAGGAGCAGGTACGCGGCCTTTTTTTAGCACTAACGTCTCCGATGGAACATTTTAGTGTTTATTAAGTCCTTCTATTTTGTGTGTGCTGACGCAAAGAAGGAATTCATGAACATATGCGTTGCATGGTTGCAACGTATATTCCTAAAGGCTATTCTTAAATGCTTGCAATCGGGGGACGATCTCGAAAGGTACTAACTACAGTCCCCGAGGAGAGTGCGAATGTATTTACGAAAGCTCTCGTAACGAGTAAAGAATTTGTATTTGTGGTTTTTAAAATAGGTTCTTATAAGTTAGGTATAAAACAATAAGTTTGTGCATATGTGCCTTAGAGGCTTACAACACATTCAATTTAACGATGCTGGCATCAAGGACCGTTATAAATAGTTAAGAGCATGCAGGCCTGCGTATGTCTATATTATGTGAAGAGATTTTACGGGCATAAATTAATCCGGCTGCAAAAAAGTACGATGAATTGAAGAACTGACAGGATTATGACGAGCAACGACGTAGAATATAGGAAAGTAATTTACTAACATACGTGTTTGGGTAATTAACCTTCTTTGTAGACGTATGATGAGCACGATAGTTATATTTCATGAGTGACAGCTGCTGAGTAAACTTGCTTTGCTTCTTGCGCGCATAGTAACGCTTGAGAAGCGTGTTACTACAAAAGACACCGTCCTCGTTTGCTACGGAGCGATTACAAACAATGCATCATCACGAAGCAACTGTGACACTCGGCGAAAACGCCGTTCGGAAAGAGATCCTGATCCTCAGTCATTTCCGCACATATGACACTCACGAATCTGGTCTGTCGAATTCTTCGCACTGACTGAAGAGCTTCCTGGCCTCCTGTAACTACTCCAGCTGACGTCTCTCCTTTCGCGAAACCTCGGCGATTGCCTCGGACAAATTACTCAGAACCGGAAAGCACGCCTGCCGATCAAACCATCAATTTCCGCGAAGCCAGCCCGCTGCAGTGTACGTTGGAAGGCGCGTTCCGGCAAGCTGCTCTCCACTACCGAGCAGCGGGCCGGAGCGCTTTGAGGGCAGCGCGCAATCTTGTAAGTGCTCTCTGAAGCCTTACTCGCAGTTGGGCGGCGGCGTTTCAAGCGAATTCCCATAAATTGTACGCCCGCTGGTCGGCCCAGAATGCCGCGTAGTTCTCGTTTCCTTTGAGCCAGAGGCTGAGATAAGACGCCTCCGGAACCTCCGTTTCACAAGCACCCCATAGGTTTCGGGAATCGTTGCGGGCAGCCATACTGCGTACTGAGAAAACTTTTCTTTACGGAAACATTTTGGGCATGCGTTCCTTATATCTTCATTTTTGAGTGCGCAGGCGCTAAGAAGGTCGACCAGTGTAAATCTGTCCCCGTGTCTCAAGCCTTTGCGCGTGTTAGGTGCGAAGCACCTTAAGACCTCGCTTTGTCCGTGGCTTGTATCTTGGCGTCCGTTTAGTGTTGCGCATACCCGAGCAGCATTGGATTGTGTTGAATTGGATTGGATTTTGATTGAAATGAATTAGATTGGATTGGATTGGATTGGAATTGTATATACTGTACACACGCGTTGTCACTCATTTACATGCACGAGTGGGGAATGCCACGGGTGATTTACGGTAAGAACGATCCCCAGTGCTTCGCCCACTCGACATGATTCACTTCGTAAAGATTAAAGATGCGTGAATTGTTTTTTGAAGCAAGATATAATGAACGCACGCGAAGGAAGATTAGCAGAGCGCTAACGCCGAGAGTTGGAGAACAAACGACAGTACAGCCGAGAAGAACGAGGAGAGTTGATGAAAGCACAAGCCACACCTTCGGTGTAGGAGACTTTGGATGTTAGGACCGCACCGCCCTTTCTCGACGCTATTCTAGTCTCTTTCCGAAAACATACAAGCCAACTTACTGTGTTTTTAATGAGGAGCATTCTTTGCCGAGTACCCCCCAGCGGGGACCGTGTAACGTCCATGATTTCCACCAAAATGCCGATTTGGCGTATGTATCACCTTTAATCGTTCTAATAGCGTAAACAGAACAAGCAACCCAATTGGTAGAACATAATTCTGAAAATCAATAAATCAGAAGGATAGAAAAAATTAAAATTTCGCAACAATGATAACAAAATCATAAGTATGCATCGTATACATGCCCCCACAAAGGGAAGACTAAACAAAAAAATCCCGCGAAAAAACGTTAAAAATACGAAGAAAAAAAAATAGCGTAAACGGGAAACTGAGATACACCTTACATTTTCGGGAAAAAAAAACATACTTAACGAAGTAAAGGCACTTCTTCGCTAGAATGGTATATATTTACATCATTAGCGAAAAGATACAAAAGAAAATTCAAAAACAATAAAATAATCCAGCGTCTTTCGCTACTCATAGCCATAATTGGCTGTAAAGAACCCACACTCTAGACCAGAGTCATAAGAATGCTACGCATTAGTAGACATTTCTCTGAATTTCTGCAGAATTTTACGGCAAAGCTGTTTATGGCTACGATCCAGCAGACTGCATTCGATAACAACGTGCGCTGCATATTTGGACGGGGAACACGGACAGTGAAAAAGACAAAACCATACGATGGTGCGTACCATCGTATGGTTTTGTCTTTTTACACTGTCCGTGTTCCCCGTCCAAATATGCAGCGCACGTTGTTATCGAATTCAAGACTGTACCAACTAGCCCCTAAACATGCCTTTATTAACAGCAGACTGTCTCTGGCAACACTGCGATGTAGACAGCAAGCACACTTGAACTTAGCATCACTTTGCAGCGCCCAGTCAAATCCCCGCTATCGTAAACTATCCGCCACGTCTTCAGGGTATTGAAAAACTCATAAAATAAAATAAAACCTTCCTAGGGCCTTACTTTTTCAATATGAAAAGGCTTATACTTCCCTTAAAAATGTCTTCCCAGCAATGTATTTGTGTTTAGAGGTGAAGCCGACTTTAAAAAAACGGGTGTAGGCTTGGGTTTTTATTGATTGTAGGGTTTAACGCGCCGACGCAACGCAGGCGATGAGGCGCGCCGTAGTGGAGCGCTCCGGATTAATTTTGACCACCTGGGGATCTTTAAAGGGCGCCGAAATCTCGTACACACAGGCGTTTTTTGCTTTTCGCCTCCATCAGAAAAGCGGCCGCCGCGGCAGAGAATCGAACCCGTGACCTCGTGCGCAGCAGCGCAACGCCTTAGCCACTGAGCCATCGCGGCGGGTAAAGCTTGGGTTTTGTAAGATGGCTTTCTCACATTGCGTGTTGCGCAGTGAAGTCTGTTCATGTATAGAGGGAGGTTGAGAGAAAATGGCTGTAATTATTTTATTGAAAGTATTCAAAAAATTTAATGAGAGTTAGCCGTCAAGGAATACTGTCACATTACGCCGAGCTTTGGTCCCGTTTCAAAACGACATAGTATACAGTGATGTAGTAAACATTGAGGAATTCCCATCTACATTCAATACATAGCCTTCTACGGGAGGGAAAGCGACAGCCCCATGTTTGTCCGCAGAAATAGAACTCTATACCTTCCAAGCTTCATTCAAGTTATTAACTAGGAAGTACACTGATTCGCAAATTACTGACAAAACGTGTTTTCTTTCGTGCACTCCTTGGACTACGCCCTGGTCGAAGGATATTGCCGCTCACGTTTAGGCACGGCACCACAGCTTCACTGATCATCCTTCTTCACACAATGGAAGGGGACCGATTTTTAAAGACGATAGTCTTTCTTGGGCTTAATTAAACGCAGAAATTTTGGTCTGTCTGTCTTATATACTCACTGCCTAATCTGAACGCCTAGGTGCAGTGTTAACGTTCATACTTGTCAGCATTGTTGCACAAGAACAAGACATTAAGCAAATATAAGGCAGAAAATCAATACATGAGTGATATTTGCAGTGTTCCTTTAATATACAATTCACGGATACTTGGTTTTCGCGATAGCAAAATAAAATACTATATCAACTGCAGAAATCCGTCGCCTGCTGTTGCCCGCAATACCCGGGGGCATTAAAAAAAATCAAACGGCAACAGCAACGAAAGGGTTCTACTAGATAGGTTCAGCGTTCCTCTTAGAACGCTCGTGGAGTATAGGCCAACGTGATTCTATAAACGTTGTAGTAGAATGCCTCGATTCACGCGTGTCCCCGCCGTACGGCAGCGCTGGCATCGAGGCGCCCGACTTGGAGCACTGGAACGCGGTAAATTTATATTGAATTGAGCAAACCTCTGGCGTTTCATCTTGGGAGAAACCAGGCGAGCGCGGAACATCATGAGATGTGAGCAGGCAAGAGAAGGGATGCATTTACTTGCCAGGGGTGCCTGTCGACTATCGTCTTCCGTCGACATTTGAAACGAAAGGAGCAGTTACGCGGCCTATTTTTTCAAATTGAATATTCATAGTACATTTCCTTTGTTCAAACTTTTACCTTCCACTAGCGAGCATCCCGCTGATTATTGGTGTCCACGCTCTTTCCTGTTACGCTTAATGTTACTATTTAAAGACAACCACAAAACAATGATGGTTTTCAATTGGGGAACATGCCCTTCTTGCCAGTAAAATCCGTTGCTGCAGTTTTCTCCCTTCTTTTTTGCAAGCGCTGAAAGCGTTCGTATGTTAGGCCCTCATTCCACTTTCTGGAATATTAGGGAAAAAATATCCCCAAATATTTCCTAATTCTTGACAGTAAGTACACGCCTCGTATATCTCGCCGCGGCTCAGATTACTTCAATCCGGAAGTCTTAATTGAGCTTCTCTTCTTAAATTTCCTGTCTACGAAATCAATGTAACTGAAACACCTGCAGTACATTTTAAGGGAGAGCCAAATTCATCGCCATAACCTGAAGTCTCGAATTCCCGTCTCTTCATCCTTTTTCGCTTCTTCTACGACACGCGCCACGTGTTCAACAGGGCTTGCCAAGCGCAAAAGAAAAAAAAAAAACCTTCCACGTCATTGGTAACCAAACGAATGTCTTCGCGTTTCGAACGAAATCCCGAAATCAGTTTCGCAAATGCCGAGAACGATTCTCTCGCTTTCTCCTTCAATCCGCTCTGCTCGCCTCATCTGACAACGGCAACGGCGCCGGCTAGCAGAGCCTTTCTTAGAGGTCGTTTGCTCGGCACGTAGCTTTCAAGACGCAATCAGGCTCCCAGCTGCTGCCGCCGCAGCCGTTCCGAGCCGAACAGCATTTCCCCCAAACTCACGTGCTGCGCGCTGTGAGCTTTGGTTACTTGGCGAAATGGGCTCTGCAGAGTAATTACCAAAAAAAAGAACGAACGAGAAACCAAGTTTTCTCATAATCGATTGCCATTGCGGAGTCCACCGCCCCTCTCCGGAACGGGAGACTGTCGGCAAACAGAATAATGCTCGCAGTTTTGGGCTGAAAAATGGTCAAGGTTCATTCCCTTGCTCATGCGTCTTCCTCACGATAAAACCCGGGGGGTGTAGTATACTGTGTTAACTTGCGAACCTACAAATGAGTAAAAGAGGTGAGAGGCTATCGTTGAAATGCAAAATTAATTTGAACAAGTTCTCGAGTAGCTCTGCAAAGCCAAAAAAACACAAAGTTCGTAAAGAATTCTGTTTTTGAGCAGAACTTAAAAATTTGGGATGAGGGACTTGGAATAAAATGTTTACTAATTCCTGACGGCACCTTACGATGTGGGAGAGAATGAAGCACTAAACCTTCGTTGAAAAGATAACATCACTGTTCATCTAAAAAGAGGAGTTTGATGTCCCTCACATGCCCCCCTTATAGCTCGGAATTTTTTCCTTTTAATTCATTTGCTTTCGTGTATTCCTTCTTTTTTTAGTTTTCTTTCTCAGTTTTATTTCTCGGTTTCCTTTCTTTTTATTCCTCTCTACACAAACCCTCGTAGCTTTTCTGGCGTGCAGCTAATGACCTCCTTTGCCACTGCTCCTCCTTCAGAAACGACAATGAATGCGTTTGCATCTGCTCGAAAATGCGCTCCTATCTCACTGGTGTGCAGGACGATATCTTTGCCAGACACACGAGGATCACTGGTTAGATGTCCGTCGACTGAATGCGCGTGGATAATTCTTTTTTTTCTTTAACTGATGGCCCACCAACCAATTATGAGCACGACACACGCGCACGGAGCGCACTGGGCGTGGCATTCAAGACGGGAAAAGGAAAATTCAGCCTTTAGGCGAACCTCATGTACAGAACACTTGACGTAGGTTACAGAACGTCACGGAGTTTACGTATCGCACAGTGTCACTGCGCCGAAGTCCCCCAACACGGTGTTTATAAGGTCCCTAAAAGGCGAAGGAAAGAGAGCAGCTGCAATGGAAGCGTTGAAGCTGTCCTTTCCAAGTGAACACACAAATACCCTTCTCCTGATTTGGAAAGCTTAAGAAAGAGCCAATGCTAAATTACAGCGTCAATTCTCGCACCACAAATTTGTATTTAGAGGCATTTTATAACCACCTGTGATACGAGAGCGATTTATCTCAAATCAGGAGCCTTAAAAGGGAGTCATAGAGAGCCG